>NC_089841.1:66239222-66266722 GCF_035609145.1 Eleutherodactylus coqui | reverse complement strand
GGGCTACTAAGATCTGGTTAAAATAAGATAGATAGAGAGATAGATATGAGATAGATATGAGATAGATAGATAGATATGAGATAGATGATAGATAGATGATAGATAGATGATAGATAGATAGATAGATAGATAGATAGATAGATAGATAGATGGATATGAGATAGATAGATAGATATGAGATAGATGATAGATAGATAGATAGATAGATAGATAGATAGATAGATAGATAGATACTTCCAGTTACAGAAATGTAGCAACAAGTTTGTACTTCCAACTCTGTGTAATTACTCTTAATTTAAAGATAAAGGGTCTATTAAGTCGAGCTGTGGCACAAATAAGAACAGGAAGTACACATCATTGGTTCTTTGTTCTTGTACTTTATTAAGCTTTCAATCCAGTTATGTTCCAAAGCATCATATCAATTAGCGGGGTCCGTTCTGAGACTCAGTGTTTCTTCCTGCCAAACACACGCCCATGGCTGAAGCCGTCTCATCATTATTCTGTTTATTAGGATGTATTCGCTATAAATATATAACTGAAAAGTCAGAGAAGTTCAGAGAGCTAATCTGATATTTACTCTGCGATTCCTCCAAGGTCAGCAGGCCTAAACTGCTTTTACACTATATGATAATGATTTTCTCACTTGCTGCTGCTATCTATATCATATCTTATCTTTTCTTATCTATCTTTTTATCTCACATCTACGAATCTATCTTATATCTATCTATCTAATATCTATCTATCAATTATCTATGTATCTCATATCTCTCTATCTATTTCATATCTATCTATCTATCTCATATCTATCTATCTATCTATCTATCTATCTATCTATCTATCTATCTATCTCATATCTATCTATCCCATATCTATCTATCTATCTATCTATCTATCTATCTATCTATCTATCTATCTATCTATCTATCTATCTCATATCTATCTATCTATCTCATATCTATCTCATATCTATCTGTCTATCTCATATCTATCTATCTATCTATCTATCTATCTATCTATCCCATATCTATCTATCTATCTATCTATCTATCTATCTATCTATCTCATATCTCTCTATCTATCTCATATCTCTCTATCTATCTATCTATCTATCTATCTCATATCTATCTATCTATCTATCTATCTATCTATCTCATATCTATCTATCTCATATCTATCTATCTCATATCGATCTATCTTTTTATCTCATATCTATCTTTTTATCTATCTATCTAATGTCTATCTCATATCATATCAGTTTAACCCCTTACACACCAAAATGTAATGAATGCACAAGAGGAAACAGAGGGTGTGAAAAAAACAAAGAATCTCACAAAGTCTATAAGAAATAAACAAATGTTTCCGGGCACTTTTTAAATGCTCATAAATATATTTTTTGGTGTCTTTGACTTATAATGGTTAATAAACATCTGTATGCTTCCTTGTTTCTGCATACCCTCTGTATCCTCTTGTGTAGTCTTTCCTGAGAATAGGCCAACTATAGTTGAAGCTGGACAACTCTATTAATGGTGTTAAACACTAGTCTAAAGTAAGTCAACCAAGAGTTGCCTAACTTTCATCAGCGACCGGTCTGATATACACGGACTCTACACACTGACATGCATTGACGTGTCCTATTTCCCATCCATAAAATGGACTAAAACAAGACATACCATAAGTTTTTTTAGTGTGAACCATTAGTCAGTGGGAACAGACATCCATATGTATAGCTGCATAGGCTAAAATGTGATCACGTGTTGTGCACGGATTAATATGGACAGCATGCAAGCCCAAATACACAAGTGTGCTGGACGTCTAAATAAGAGGAGAGGGTCAAACGTTCAACAAAATGCGCCAAATCTATCACACACTGTGCAACGTTTTGATAAATCTGGCCTCTCTACTGACTGCCTCATCTAAGTTTACTCCATCTAAATACTAGACAGAATTAGTAAATCTACCCCATTGTCTTTATTTTCTCTTCCCTCATCCCTAAATGGCTTCAGAAGACAAATGGCTGCTTGAAGACTTTGACAAAGGTCACGGAAGTGCTCGGTGCGCCCCTCCGCTTGCACTGCCGCCTGACATGACATTGTGTTAAACACACATAAAGATCCTATCACAGTTAAGGATCAATAGTTTTTAGTGGTGCAGACAGTATAATCACTTTTCGGAGAGCATAACCAATATATTTTACGGCCTTTACGACACTATTATTTTGATGTATCAGTAGATTACATATTCATAATATCACATTATCAATATTTGGAATATCTTTTACTTACAAATGGGCTGAAACGGCCCGCGCTCTCCAAGCAAATGGCAAATGAAATGCCATTATATTAACTATATTGCTGAAAAATGGCTCCTGGAAACGGCCTTCGAAAGCACGAGCAGTAATTAACCTCTTTGTTCCTCGCCGGGAATGCAGCGTGACTCCGACCAACACTGCCTGGAAAGCGAGAACCAGATGCTTCAAATGTCTTAGAAACCTATTGAGAAGAACTATTAGGTTGCCGACTTTATACACGGGTTTGTAGGGTTCTGGAGCCAATATGACGAGTGGTTTTAGAACCCTAGTGCGACAATGGCTATAGATGTAGCAGAACGGAATTTGTAAGGTTGTAGCCAGAGGCGTAACTTGAACCTTCCGGGCCCCAATGCAAAACCTGTAACAGGGCCCCCAACTATAATGCTTTATTCATAGTACTAGGTTCCCTATATTGAAAAGAGAGGCCTTGTGGGCCCCCTGAGGCTCCTGGGCCCGGGTGCAACTGCATCCCATGCATCCTCTATTGTTACGCCCCTGGTTGCAGCTACTACAGCGCTGTCAGTGCCGACCGCGCTGGAAGCAGATAGTGTGGTCCGTATTGTATTCTACTATAGGGGATAAGTTGTAATTCTAGTACTACCCCTTTAAGGACCCCTGTCAATGGGCAAAATGAAAGGGCAGTAGCTCAACTGTATGGAGAGACTGTTCCTGGCTCAACCCCATTTAACTTCATACTCCATGAAATAACATTATGCAATCGCTCTGTTATTCCTTCTGACGTGAATACGTTGACAACCGGGCGTTACCATTTCTCTTGTCAATAGGGAGTGTCTCTACACACCCTGACAGTGTCCAGTCAGTGCTGACAATGTCATACCATGTACTAGTATACCCTGTTGGCATGGGGAACGCTACAATACAGTTGTTAAAGTATTCATTCCAGGAAGAATAACAGAGGGACAGAAGAAGAGTTCATAGAAAAGAAAATGCTCCTACATGGTCATTTCATGGGGAATATAAGTATGTATTAAAAAAGATCTGTCAGGAGGGCGGGCAGCTCTTTAAATCACTTTACTTGCTTCTTTATATTGTGTAACCGAAAATGATGACATATGATAAGATCCCAATGATGCACATGGCCTGATCATTGCTTTGCTATGTAATATAATATGCGACTCCATAGCACCAGCGCTGGTGACAGGCCCGTAATATTGATCAGTCCCAACTATGCATCAAAAAGTTATGTGCTTCATCTGAAAATGGATATAAAAAGTTTTAGCTCCAGCCCCTTGTAAACAAAGGCGCCGGCATTAGCACCATAAAAAAGTTAAATGAGGACGTGTTAATTTTTGCACATTAGCGCACTGATTCTCCATCAGTATAAATGGGTTGAATGTTATCTGTGCCATTATCTCCACTGTGAGCTGAATCTAAATATAAAAGATACCCGGCTCGACTGGCACTGTTTTTTATAATGGGAGCAAGCTGTCAACATATCTCAAGAGCAAGGAATCTCGAAAACCTTAAAGAGAGACCCAAGGGAGCAATTTATGGCTGGGACCGATACAGTAAACGCAATTTGTTTTAATTAAGGAGATTGCTTATTGCATAATTCACCATGCACCGGCTAAAATGACCGCACAGGGCAGTTTTGGGGAATTACAAGTTGTCGTCGTAAATTTCCTTAACTGTAACGCAGAAAACATTGCAGGAAAAAAAGATAAAGGAATAAAAGAGATAAAAAGAAAGCGATGTGAGCAGAAAGTACGAGGAGGCCCTGCGCTCGATTCGCACTGGTTCATTGTGAGGACACAGAATTCATGAAAGCTGAGCATAATGACAATGAAGAACTGCACACGAAAGACAACCAGGGCTCGCTGTAGACTAAAATATATTTTCTGATACTGCGAAAGATAGATAGAGAGAGATAGATAGATAGATAGATATAAGATAGAGAGATAGATAGATGTGAGAAAGATAGATATAAGATAGATAGATATGAGATAGATAGATATAAGATAGATAGATAGATAGATAGATAGATAGATAGATAGATATAAGATAAAGAGATAGATAGATGTGAGAAAGATAGATATAAGATAGATAGATAGATATGAGATAGATAGATATAAGATAGATAGATAGATGTGAGATAGATAGATATGAGATATATAGATAGATAGATATAAGATAGATAGATAGATAGATAGATAGATAGATAGATAGATATGAGATAGATAGATATAAGATAGATAGATAGATGTGAGATAGATATAAGATAGGAGATAGATAGATAGATATAAGATAGATAGATAGATGTGAGATAGATAGATAGATAGATATGAGATAGATAGATAGATAGATAGATAGATAGATATGAGATAGAGAGATAGATAGATGTGAGAAAGATAGATATGAGATAGATAGATAGATATAAGATAGATAGATAGATGTGAGATAGATAGATATGAGATATATAGATAGATAGATAGATAGATAGATATAAGATAGAGAGATAGATAGATAGATGTGAGAAAGATAGATATAAGATAGATAGATATGAGATAGATATAAGATAGATAGATAGATGTGAGATAGATATGAGATAGATAGATAGATATAAGATAGAGAGATAGATAGATGTGAGAAAGATAGATATAAGATAGATAGATAGATATGAGATAGATAGATATAAGATAGATAGATAGATAGATAGATAGATGTGAGATAGATAGATATGAGATATATAGATAGATAGATAGATATAAGATAGATAGATAGATAGATAGACAGATATGAGATAGATAGATATAAGATAGATAGATAGATGTGAGATAGATATAAGATAGGAGATAGATAGATAGATATAAGATAGATAGATAGATGTGAGATAGATAGATAGATAGATATGAGATAGATAGATAGATATGAGATAGAGAGATAGATAGATGTGAGAAAGATAGATATGAGATAGATAGATAGATATGAGATAGATATAAGATAGATAGATAGATGTGAGATAGATAGATATGAGATAGATAGATAGATAGATAGATAGATAGATAGATAGATAGATAGATATGAGATAGTTAAATAGAGAGACAGATGAGATAGACAGATAGGTAGATATTAGACAGATAGATATGAGATAGACAGATAGATTAGATAGATATGAGATAGATATATATCTATTTGCCTAATATCTATCTATCTATCTATGAGATACATAGAAAGATAGATATGAGATAAATAGATAGATAGATATGAGATAGATAGATATGAGATAGATAGATAGATAGATAGATATGAGATAGATATGAGATAGATAGATAGATAGATAGATAGATAGATAGATAGATAGATAGATAGATATGAGATAGATATGAGATAGATAGATAGATATGAGATAGATAGATAGATAGATAGATAGATAGATAGATAGATAGATAGATCTGATTGTGCAGACCCCTCCCTCTTTCTGTGTAGGTGGTGCTGTTGCTAGATGTGATGTCAGGTATACTGTATGGGAACGAGGACTGATAGCTGAGTCAGCGGCGTCAGCTCCGCATATCTCAGGGCAGAGCACTTCACTGCTTATTTTATATTACCATTTAAATGATTTTGGGAGGAATAAGTAATAGGGATGGAGGGAGATTGGAACTTTTATTATTATTCAGAGGTTGTTCTCTTTGGCATTTATATGTTTTTATTCTATTTCTATTTTTTCAGCCTCAGCAAATAAAAAGGAAGTGAGGCGTGTGCAGCCAGCAGTGCCGGAGCGAGGGACACATGGAACTGGAGAGGTGCAGGCTTTGCATTGGGATCTGTGTAGTTTCTGGAATTTATCCAGGTACATGGAAAAATAAAGCTTTATTCTACGTGATACCATTGATAGTCAAGCAATGGGAACTAGTTTGTGGCAACGTTTTGGCATCTCAGCATACAAAAGATATGGAGAACTCCATGCCCTTATTCCTCATCGTTGCATGTGCTTTGCGTAAAGAAACAGGCTTGGCCATTTGGATCTCAATTAGCCTGGAAAATTCTAGCTCTCCCACTTTCCATCTCGTTTAGAAGAGATGGTTAGGACATTCTTTTGGCTGGTTGTCACCAATTAATAAAGTTTCAGCACCATAGGGAAGAATTCTCAACCATGTTAAGATAGACTATCCCTCAAAGACCCTAATGGGCCTATGGCTTTATACCATGCATGCTTTTGACCCTTCTGTATGGTTTCCAAAAAAGGGAGTATATACCATGGATGCTGAAACAACTATCACACATTCCTCTTGACTATAGATGAGCGAGCACCCAAATGCTTGGGTCCGCGTTATTCGAGTTGAGCTTTTCGTAAAATTCAAGAGCTCTACTCGAGTAACGAACCCCATTGGCTACAATGGGAGACTCGAGCATTTTTGTATGTGGAACGCCGGGTCCCGAGCTTTTTCTTTTTTTCTTGGTCGGTCTCTCTCTCTCCCTCTCCCCTGCCTGCCAGACAAAAAATTTGCCATTGATGCGTGCTGCATCGCGGTGGGGAGGGGCCAAAAACTGGGGCAGGGTCGAACACGGTTTGATGCTTGTTGAGTAACGAGCACCATCAAGTACGCTAATACTCGAACGAGCATCAAGCTCGACAGAGTACGTTCGCTCAACTCTACTCTTGACCCATTCTTGCTCTTCATGGGAAGTGTCAACCCTTCAGCGACTCCCTCTTTCCAGACGCACTAGCTAACAAAATAAAAGGAAACACCAGTGTTATTGCTAGCTCAGGGTACCAAGGACATGTGTCTTGGATCTTTTGCCCAGTGGCTTAGGTGTCTTGGCAACAGCGATCACCACAATCAAATGGGTCTGTGTCCTTTTCCTTCTCTAGTACCCCAAATGACTCAAATTTCTACATGCCAATACTGAAATCACTTATTGGTCTGCATTGTCACTGACACAATATCTCTTCCTAGAAGAGTACAGAAATGTTGCAGATCATATGTCACCCCGACACCTCAAAATGAGGGGCTTTTGAAAGGTTTAATGCAGGGAACCTCCATGAGTTAGAAAACATCTGTGTGTATTTTGGTCCACCACGGTATGCTGATCATAGTGGTGGCTGTCATGTTGATGATGGAGGAAAGGGGTATTTTATGCTGTTTCTTTATTAATAATAATAATAATAATAATAATAATAATAATACAGCGCCTATAATACAGGGGAAATAACACAAGACAACAGTTTCATAAAGTAATCAATTGATGCAAACAGTAGAGGTGAGGGTCCTGCTCCAATGATCTTACATACTACAGATAATAAGGTGATACAGAAGGTAAAGGGCTGGAGATGTGTACGGTATGGAGAGGTGGAGAGTGAGGGATGCTATACACACAGACAATGGTCAGGCCATATAGTGGCAGAATCGGGATGACTGCAGATGCTGGCTGATTATAACTAGCAGGGATTGCAGTCTGTGGGACAGGAAGCATGTTATAAGGCGGAGTACCGAGGAGTTTGGCTTAGGGGATATGGTATGCATCCCTGAAGAGGTGCGTTTTTAGAGCAGACCTGGAGTTTAGTGTGTCAGTGATTGCCCGGATATTTTTTGGTAGCTGACTTTTTAGGACGCATGGCTAGTGGAACTCTCACCTGCATTAGGTATAGGCCAAGGGGCTGGTGTTGGTGTTTGATTCAACCCTCCCAGTATTGCGCTCATTGCTGACTCCTGTCAAATTCCTCACAATAGTGGCTTAGTAGGACCCTTATATCGGACAGGTCTCAAGACTTTAGCCTCCGTCTGAAACTAGGCACATCCACAAAGTTGATAACAGGAAGTCCGATTCAAAGAAGCAGCAACACCCATGCTAAATAATTAACTTTATTCCAACCAGCAGCACAACAGTGGCAAACAAATGGCTTGGAAGTGGAGAATTGGCTGGATCCTCTCTGGTGCTCTATCATTCTCCACCAGAAACCTAGACAGTCCAGTCTGGTAGCCCACGGAGATGACTTGCCTCCTTCTACCCAGGAGCAACTAAACTCACGCCTGTTCACCTGAACAGCTAGCGCCAAAGTGCACCACAAGATGGCACTCACTGTCCTTCTTGGAGCCTCCTCCCCTTCCAAGCCATCTGCATAGACTGTCAATTTTACCTTAAAATAACAGTTTCAAACATACAACAGTTCAGTCAAATGAGTACAAAAACAACAGCCTTGGTACATCCCTCTTTAACTTCTCTGACCCCTTAAAATCAACCATCATTGCTGGAGGACTACAGAATAAATCTTAACATTCCCAAATTATTACATGGTGTTCATTGTGTTAAATGGGTGTCCATCGGGTTTAAAAAGACATCGGTAGTCCTCTAGAATGAGCTATTTGTCTGTAGCTGTTAGCAGGGTTCTGATTAAGAACCCCCCAACTATCACCCATCATGTCCTAATATTCTCTATGTAAAAGGTAGTGTAATGTTGATCGCCCCTTTATCATTGAGATTACAGCCCTTGAGTAGAGAGCACATGAAGTCGGAGATGTGTGATGTGCCGGATGCTGCTTATTCCACCCACATTTTTAGTTATTTGCAGAAATTATTAAATACATTGCTTTTACATCTGCATATTCATGGACCCTACTTTCAGCTTGTTAGTGGGTCTTTGCTGCAAGCCACTTAGTTAATATTTCATGATAATGACTGCTGTTCCCCAGCTCAGAGGTGTTAGAAGTTTATGGTCAATTTGTGTTGATCAAAGGTCTTGCCAAACCATGTAAGATCAGGAACTTTCCATCTTATATGCATTCATAATGCCAGCTCAGCTCAGTATTCTGGACCGCAAAAGCAAAGCTTAGTTACTGCAGACTTATAATGTGATCACATCAGTATATAATTGGGGGATGTATAGGATGCCCCACCCCTCATTAAGCCAAATGTATCCTCCATATTTACCAATGTTATAGCACCTATGGAGTTAACAAACTCTACCACGTGCATATTCTCCTAAGAGTTGAGCCAACTTGTACTGGGTCCTATAGCTGCTCTAGTATCTCTATTGTGGATGTTTCCTTGTTGTAAATGTTTTTTCTATACAGTAGATTTGTCTAAAATGTTTCTCATTACACATCTCCATAGATGTATGGTCTACAAACATGGAAATATTCTACCGGCTAGTGCATAGAACATGTGACATTCACAACCTGGGCACTAAGAAATAGGAAAATTAAAAGGGTTTTCTGGCAATAAAGTATTGATAACATTTTCTTAGGATAAGTCATCAACAGCTGATCAGCAGGAGTCTGCCACTTGGGATTCCTATTCATCAGCAGACTGAAGTGACAGTGGTGCTTGCCCTACTTTAGTCCATACCAGACATAGCGCTCACTCAAGCGCTGCTGCCTCTTCAATCAGCTGATCAACAGGGATCCCAAGAGATGGACCCCTAGCAATCAACTACTGATCATCTATCCTGAGGATAGGTTATCAATAGTTTAATTCCAGAGAAACCCCTTCAAAAGGAACCTGCCACGTCCCAACAGCACTATAAACTAACTTATGGTGCTGTTAGGAGATATGACAGGGAGCCGAATGATATATTTTTTATACTCACCACTCCTGGATCCAGTGATGTGCCCCTCTAAAGTTAGCACATGGCATGAAAATCCAAGTCCCATGGGTGCTCTCTCATAGACTCGTATATGAGAGCGCGCACACGGGGCTATTAAAAGAGTTGGATTTTCGTGCCACACCTCTACTTCAGTGGGTGAGAACGCAGGATTACGGCAGAGGGCAAGTATAAACAAATACAGCAGCATAACTTAGTTCATGGTGCTGTGATGATGACAGCGAGGGTGATGAATGAGTGGAACAGGTTACCATGGGAGGTGGTGAGTTCTCCTGCAATGGAAGTGTTCAAAAAAGTCTGGACAAATATCTGTCTGGGATGATTTACTGAATCCTGCACTGAGCAGGGGGTTGGACCCGATGACCCTGGATGGCCCTTCCAACTCTACCATTCTATGATTCTATGTGACAGTTTCCCTTTAATTCATATGGTCCCATCATTTTAAAAAAGGTTGTCCGGTTTACAATGAAAAAAATCTGAACTCTATTAGGGAATTCTAGTTAATATAGGGAGGTCTTCTATTCAGGATCCTCATCTCTTGACTACAGTGGAGAGTCGCTACAAAGGGTATCTCTGGAACAGCTGTCCTGTATCCCATTAATTGGAATGAGCACAGTGTAATGCTTCACTTTCCCTGTGGTGCTTAGATATGAAATTTGGTGGTTCTACCTTATCCACCACCTTGCTAACAGACTTTTGATACAGCCCTATTTCCTAAACAAGATTTCGCCAGTGGTCCTAAGGGTGGCCTTACACATCAGATAGCTGTCTGCCAGTGCTAGTGATGAATGAACTTTTGAAATGCTCACTTCGGCCAGTTCACCGAACTTCAGCAAAAAGTTGGATTTGGTCCAAATTAGTTTAAACCAAATTGGAAATTCACCAAAACACTGTCTAAGATCTATAAAAGCCTTGTATAACACTCCGAGAGTGTTATACAAGGCTTTTAAGACTCTCAGACAGTGTTCAGGACTAGTGTTGAGCAGAATGAACCAGAAGAGCCCTATTTTAGGTAGAACTCTGCTTTTTGGTTCGCTGAACACTAGCCAAGGCTAATTTGGCCAACACCTAACTCACCTGATACGCACATACACGAGCATGCTCCGCCAAGCATACATGTGTAGTGAATGTAGAGACAGGAGAAAGCTGCTGCCTGACATATCTGGTGGTGACATCCAACAAAAGGATGGAGCAATTGAAATCCAACTATCTGATCCTCATCTTCCTCGACATCTGTCCTCTGGGGAAGGTTGAGTGGCACCTCAACACATTAGATGATTTACTGGACATGAATGCAGACTGAAGGTGTTAACTTTATGTCTTTTAACAAATATTAAGATGGTCACCAGACAGATAATCTGGAAGAAGGTGCATCAAGTGATATCTGAACTCATGGAGATCTTATCGCCTTTATGCTTCTATGATTGAAGCATGCACCTTACAGAAAGAATTTATGTGTCATTAGTACGGACTATAAGTGGTGACTTTACTAAGTTCTTACTATTCTGTACACAGTCTCACATCCCAGTCATGATGAATATAAATGACTGCGAGGAGGGATGGACCAAGTCAATGAACCGCGGATCCTTTTTGTCTCCAAGTTACTATGTAACTATGTTCACTATTATCATGTCAAGCACCACTAAGTCGGAGATTCTGAGACTAATTGCCTTGATAATGATATTGAACATTACAAAAGCTTTTTTGCATATTTTCCTCGGATAAATTTCAGCCATCGACCAATAATCTCTGATCCGAAGAAGAAAGTTCAACACTTAAAAACAGCTCCCGTTTGTTTAACCTCATACAGGCATCTTGAAAGAAAAAGTTTGCAGCGTGACTGTAATAAAAAGTCTATTGCTCATGTAGTAATGGGAAAGACTATGGAAGTTATTAACGTTTCCCTATTATTTCATTCTCGCATCCAATCTAAATTATAGGGATAGGGCCAGGATGAGGAGTAGGTGAGGGTAGGCAACCGCCTAGGGCATCACCTAGTCACAAGTGAGCAGGGTGGGGCATAATTTAATTGGTAAAATAAAAATGTCTTGTACCACTTAACTTTCTATTTAATGAGCATCTCCCTCAGTGATGGAAGCTTTCATTGTTACAGGAAACCCTGGGTATGGTTTCACTTGCTCACCGATCCTTCCTCTAGGTTGGTCCACCTCTGCTCCAGGTGCTGGTGCTACACTAAGCTCCAAAGCCGCCCATGTCAAGATGTAGTGTGCATCAGTGTCAAGCCATGGAACAGCACCTGTAGCTGAGGAGGATCACAAGGACTGGTGATGTTTCAGCAGCAAATTCTACAGTCTTTGGGAGAAATAGCTAGGATGGACTGGGCCGATTGTAGATAAAAAGCTAAGTGAATCACAAGATTAAAAATGTATTCTGTCTGTATCTTTCTTTTAAGATGTGCTTAAATCTCTTTCATTGCAGAGTAAGTTGACTTTTAATCGGTTATAGGGATTGCGGAGGGGAGGTTGTTGATTCGCTAATCTGCCTATGACTCCAAGTCACCTCATCTCAGTGCTGGATAAGGGATGCTTTAAGAAAATGCTTTAAGAAAATATATAACTTACTATGTGAAGGATTTGCTTCAGTCTTAAAGGGGCACTCTGGCGATATATATGATATATGATATATATTTTTGCATCACTGAATTGAAAGACCCATGACATTTTTATTTTTTACATTAACGGAACTCTGTGGGGGCTTGTTTTTTGAGTGACGAGCTATAGTTTTTATTAGTACTATGGTGGGGCTTTTTTGGTCACTTTTATTGCATTTTTTGGGGAGGTGAAATAAACAAAAAATGCATTTTGAGGGCTTAGTCACACGGGCGCATTGGCGCCCGTGTTACTGCAGGAAGAAGACGGCCGCAGTTCAGGACAGACGTCTCTCTGCAGCGCCGGAAGAAAGAACATGTGACCGGCTTCATTACAGGTCATGTGTTCTTTCTTCTGCGCTGCGGGGAGTCGTCCGTCCTGAAGTACGGCCTTCTTCTTCCTGCAGTAAGGGCTCAGTCACACGGGCGCACCGGTGGCTAAGCCCTGATTCATTTTTTAAACTTCTTTTTATAGAATTTACTGTGCAGGATAAAAAACATGTTCAATTTATTGTACGGGGCATTATGAATGCAACAATACCAAACTTGGCTTTTTAAAGAGAGGAAAGGTATTTTTTTCAATAGTTTTTATGTGCATTTTTTTTCTATTTTCATTTTTGCAACATATGTCCCTGTAGGGGACTTGAACCTGTGATGCTATGATTACTCTAATATCACACTGCAGTACTTCTTTACTGCAATGCATTATTGCTCATCATCGCGATCACAGGCCATGGCAGACCCGGACGTCATTGACTGGCAACCAATTGGCCCTTTACGATTACATGGCATAGGGCTGCTGAGTGGCCTATCTTTGTGAACCTTTTACATGTCATGATCATCACTGATCCCTTTTGTTGCAGTAGGAGGCTGGCTATCAGTCACACGGGCTCCTTCTGTGGATGGCGGGGGCTTAGCTTCTGAGCCTGTGCCATCTAAAGGGCATAACTGTATTTACCGGAACCCCTTCTCATCTAGGGTGAACAGCCTTGGTGCAGGAAGGGGTTTAAGGGATATACTCCCACCAATAAACATAACAACCTATTTTGATGTCTTACAGGTGCACATGGCCAAGTGCCATTTCCACTCCGGTGGGAAAGTGATATAAAATAATAAATGGCAGTGATGCATCATGGGAGATAGCATCTATATTTCTTAGCAATTATCTGCATAGTGTTCAGGATACATTTTCCACTGTGCACTTTTCACCATTGTCTGGCTTTTGGGGTTTCCGGTAAGATCCCCTTCTGTAGGAGCCATTCTTCTAGGTTGATGATAAACTTCACAGCCCTCAATCCCTTCCCGATCACGAGCGCAGAACGGAATAGATCGTGACGCGTCTAGACGGGCTTTTTCAATTAAGTCAAATTAATGTTTTGTTTTATATTTTTTTCCCCCGCACGCATAAATGAAGTGCCAAAATAATGGAATTAAACTTTTTGTGCGCTATAATAAGTACTCGAAATCAAACCAATTAAGTTTCCCGCATGTAGGCTTGGTGCAAAAGATTTACAGCTCCTGAAAACAGCCAGAGCCGCTCCAGAACATGAATTCCACAAATAATTAGCCGTATTTTTATCTCTCACCTTCAATCTGCATCCACAGGCAAATAACAGATGTTGAAAGTAACTTTTAATTTTAATGCCATAAAATACCATTTAAAATGAAGCAATTCCGCGATTCTGGTGGAAAAGAATGAGCGTTTATTTTCCACGGAAGGAGTCTGTCATTTTCATGTGTTTGCCAAGACCTGAGGGTGGAGTGACACATTGAGACCTCCAGGGACGGAGATGCGCTCCAGTTTATGGTTTCTCCCAATTAAGGTGTCAGGTTTTATTCCTTCATGAGGGCATCATTATAATCTTGTCCTAAAAGCTCTTTTGCTCCAAACCATTAAAGGGAAACCATCATTATGTTGTCCTTCAGGACTATACAGTAAATTAGACAAGCTTAAAGCGAACGTCTAACTTTTGACATCAGAACATTTTCAGTCCAGTATTCGGTGCTGGTTAATTCCTTATTATCTCTCTATAGAGGCCACAGCTCTGGTGTTCTGATACCAAGCTCTAAAGCCATCTATAAAGCAACTTTAGTTTATTCTTCTCGGGATATATCCTATATCTCACTGCCGAATTTGTGGGGTTTCCTCGTTGTACAACAGTGTTGAGAATCAGAACCGGCTCCGGGTTTGCCAGTATGTGGGCCCTAGGGCGATAGCATCACAATGGGTTCCCTTATTACCTTATAGAACCTGCTGTGCCTTTAGCTATTTACAAGTCTTGCTGCGCCCCCTTCAAAACATCCACCAGGAGATGGTGGATGTTTTGAACTTGGAATAGTGGATCCTAGGTGTCTGGGTCCGGATTGGGGCTTGCAAGACAAGTACGCATCTTGGAGAGTACTATTGAATACATGGTGCTGCTGTGACTTGTGTATATATTTGCTGCGCCCCCTTGTCATTTATAGGCCCTGTTGTGTTCCCTTAGTGATTTACAAGCTGTGCAGTGCCACTTTAGATCTTTATAGGCCCGCTATGTCCACTGAGTCATAAGTAAGTCCCCACTGTCCCATCTTAGCCCTTTATAGGCCCCCACTATGCCCACTGAGTCAGAGGTAAGTCCGCTCTTTCCCACCTGAGTCATTCATAGGCCCCACTGTGCCCACGCAATAAAATAAAATATTAAACTTACTCCTCTCCATCAAGTTACACAGCGTCCTTTTTCTTTTGCCTTGGCCTCCTCTGACCAGGATTGTGTGGAACGATGCAATTACATCATTGCGCCACCTCTGTGAAAGAGGAGGTTGCAGATAGCATAGCAGAAAGCATTTGGCTTCCTGTAGTGCCATGGTCATAATCCATTGTATTTGCATCTTTAAGATACTGATACAATTAGAGACCTTATTAGTCCCATCAAAAAATGAGGATTAGATAGATCCCACCCCTGAGCGGGCCCTCCAGGCTCAGTGCACCACAGCACCTGTCCAGGTATGCCAGTTGCTGCCAAGAGTTTACCAAGAGTGGTGTGGTTGAGCAAAAACATCCAGCAAAAGGGGATCTTATGGATGTAAACTACTTGTCAATAAAAGGGGTCAGAGGAGGATGTAAATAATTGTTCTGATGAACAGGTGCTGCACAGTCAAGCAAGTTGCAGCCAAATACACCGCTGGTGCTACAACTAACGTTCCGAATGCACAATTCATCATTGTTTAGCACGGATGGGCTATAACAGCAGGTGACCAGTTCCAGCACCATTACTGTCTAAGAGAAACAGAAAGATGAGACTCCAGTGGGCAAAAGAGCAGAAAAATTGTATCACTGAGCAGTGGAAAATCATCTCCAGGTCGGATGATTCCACATTTCTGTGGCATCAAACTGATGGGAGGCACAGGCAGCATAAATCGATGACCCCTTCCTGCCAGGTATCAACAGTTCAGGCTATTGGACGCGGGGTAATGTGGTGGGGATTCTTTTCTTGACGTAGCCCAAGTCCTTGATACCCGTTTACGGACGCCACGACAAATTATTGTGGTTCTGAAGGCCAAAAGAAGTCTAACGCACTACTAGATGAATTTGTCTGATTACATCTGCATACAATGTAGTTTCTTTGCAAGGCTGTGTTCACTTTTAGAATGCCCTTCCCTGTAACAGGTACCACTTGCGGCTGAGACCCCACCTGCCCACAGCAGCCAATGGAAGAACAATCTTGACGATAAAGTTGGCAAAAGCTGGGCCGAGTCTCAACTACCAGAGGTACCGGTTATGTGGGAACGCACCCTTACATCTTTTATGGCTCCAGCACACCAAAAATAACCATTCTGTAAATAGGCTTGATTTAAAAAAAAAAAAAAAGATTGTTTTGTGTATACAGCTCCTATGCAGATCTGTGTGTCTCCATGAGTACAAATGACAAATAGACCTTGTGTGGTCTGATTCTGCAGTCATGTGTTACCCTACTCTCAGCCCCCAACTTCCTACTAACCAAGAGGCTGTAATAGAGGACTACTGTATATGTCTGTATAAGGGCTGTGTACATAAATCGGTATATAAAGGCCCGTATTTATAATTCTCCTTCTGATGTTTGCACTTTAATTACGGACATACAACTTTTATGAAACAATTTAAGCAAATGTTTCTTTCAGCTCCTTTTTTCAAACAGCAGATTCCTTCCTATCTCCGTATGACAGGCGTAGTATTTACAGCATGACTTCAGGTCACTGCGAGTATTTGAGAAAGTCCGTTTGTTTAATTACAGCACATAACAATCCTGAATTAATTCTACAGCTGCCCCAAGGGAGAACTCATTAAATCTCATATCCACTTTAGCTATTTTTGGCCCCAAACTCCCATAGATATTAATAGGAAATTTCATCCCGGACTGAGAGGCGGCAAGACGGCTTCTAGAGTTTAATGTAAAGTACAAATTCATCAAAGGCTGAAGAAAATCACAGACCGGTCACAAAAAAGACATGTAACACTAAAAGGAAATGGATGGGAACTTATAAGACCTTAAAGGGGAAACTTGCATGAAACTTAGGAGTCTGACGCCTTAAAGGGGAATTCTGGCTTGAACACATAAACATTCATTGCATAATGTAAAGTTCTACACTTTACTTCTTTATAAACTCTTTGTATCAATTCTTTACAGTTTTCAAAATGTAGTCATTGAATAGAAACCTTAATTTATTTCCAAAGGAAGGAAAGTTTGTCCTTGTCAAGTTATGGAAACTCAATGTACTTCTGTGCCAGTCATAGTAACATAGTATTGTAGTGGCCCGAAATACATATATCTGGCCCCTCCATAATTGTCTATAACTGTTTTGTATTCGTCTCACATGTCATGTCCTCACTGTGGATGTACTGTGCAAATTGTCCTGCTACCAGTTATGTGTATTGCACAGCTACAGCATGTAAGACGTTAATGTTTGTATGTCTGGGATATGTCTGGAAAATGTAACGATTTGTGTTGTCACGTGAGCATGCAAGATATATGTGAGTGCAATGTGCAAGTAAAGGCAGTTCCATTCTAGTCAGTCCGAGAGTGAGTGCCGGCCACATGGGGCACCTTCAACCCTCATGTGATGAAGAATGGAAGCAGAGGAGCGGTACCCTGGAGGTTCATGCCCAGAACCCCTACCCTAAGAGAGAAAGAGAGGAAGAGAAAGGAATCTGCTGTGCAGTGTCAAGAAACCGTCAGGCGAAGTGAGTGTCAGTGGAGTGTTCGTGTCCTCCAGAGTGTGTGTGTCCAGGAGTGGAGTCATACAGATAACTCGACCGTAGGCCGGTGTCATCTTGTGTTTTTCTCTCTGACCTCCATCATTGTTCTTCCTGCACTGGTGTGTGAAATTGCCCACAGAGAATTGTGAATTTATCTCAAGATATTTCTCTACAAATAAAGTTCCATTTGTAGACCGTTCCCAGCAACTGAGTTCATCAAGTTAACCGTGTGCGGACTCTCTTATTTTCCCATTGGATATCCTACGGAACAAGGAACGGTCGTGTCACCTGTGACAGAATTCTTCCAGTCCTCTACAATGCCTGAAGAGGCCTGTCAGTGCCGTGGCCAAGGATCGCACGCGTCCCTCAGGGGAGGAGTTGGTAGTGCCACTGTGACAACCCTAAACATCTACCCTGCCATCTCCTCAGTGGTGCGCCTTGTGTCTCGGCCGCTGCAGTATGTAGGACCTAAAAAAGACATATATCCATCGTCAGCCTATGACTCTGCAATGTTGATCCAGTCACTGCGCTCACTAAGAATGGTTGTACTTGAGTTCAACTCACTTTATTAGAGCCCATGCCTTTTATGATTGGAGGTTCCCCATATGGAAATTACACCCATGACCCTCGAGTGCAACATAAAATCATGTGACAAGTTTTCTGTGAACCAGTTTCAATGTGAATCCACATTAGAATAGAAAATCCAGCGACCTGAGCAACTCCTAACGAGACTTGGTCATCAATCCTAGACTAGCCAGGGCAAGATTTAATTGCCAACCTTGTAGGGTTTTCTCATGCAGCGGTGTGGAGAGTATACAGAGAGTAGCGTGATCAAGAAAAACATCCAGTGAAAGGGGATCCCATGGTCTGAAACAACTCGTGGACTAAAGGGGTCAGAGGAGGATGTCAAGAATCATTCTGACAAACAGATGGTGCAAAGTCAAGAAAATTGTGGCCAAATAGAACACTGATGCTCAAACAGATATGTCTGAGTGCATAACTCGCCATTCCTTAGTATGGATGGACTATAACAGCAGATGACCAGTTCCAGCGCCATTGTTGTCAAAGAGAAAAAAAAGGCAAGACTCCATTGGGCAAAGGAGCAGAAATTATATCACTAAGCAGATGAATCCAGATTTCTGTTGCACCACATAGATGGGAGATCAGAATTTGGTGCAAGCAGTATGGATGCACAATTCCTTCCTGTCAGCTGATCAGAACATGTAATTTATAAAAACTGCAAGAAGCTTCCTGTCCGCAGGGGCCAATATTCCTGTAGAACCATAGTAACACCAAGTGGAATATATAGCATAATGAACTGATGCGGTTCTGAAGGCCAAAGGAGGTCCAACACGCTACTAGATGGGGGTCTATAATAAAGTGGCCTTTCAGTGTATGATACTAGATACGCAGAGAGGTGCGACTTTAGTTGCAAAAACAGTTACACACTATGGGAGTCAATGAGCTTGGACTCTTTCCAAATCAGAATTTCCCACACTTAAGAAGGTCACATTTCAGCAGCAGTGATACCAATATTCCCACCTTAAGGAACAAATTAGCCTTAATTTTGCCCCGATTTTCTTCCACCAGCATTTCTTGGACTGTAGCCCGAGGATACACAGGCTCCAGAATGTTTTGCACTCATTTGATATATGTAACTCTAAAACAAAATTAGGGCAACTGCAAGCTGAAGTGGATCATTATTCTCAGTGACTGCCCGCCGGTTCCGCAGTAGTCTGAGTTTGGCAAGTTTTACTGTAAATATGTAGGTCACCTCCTTCTTAAGCCAAGGAAACTGATCCACCTGAGATAGCAAATCCCTTGATTCACAGAACCTTAGAAGCATGGGATGAAATAACGCCGTTACCAGGGTGCACCCTTTCATATAAAGTCCCTTTATACTTGCTGCTTCTTTTCAAGTAAGAATTCCTTGTGTAAATATTGCATCATAAGGTCTGGGAGACCACAAAGAGGAAGATCTGTGTGCGATGGTGGAACACGGGGAATATCACATCTGGGGAGGGCAGGCTGTGTCAATTATTCACCACAGGTGTCTATGTTCTTCTTAGTCCTATCAGAAAACACTAAATATTCAGAGAACACTTCAGAAACCTTCTGCATTCCCGAATGAGGACAACATCTCATGCAAAACCAAGGTGCCAGAACATGAGCCTTGGTATCTATCGGGTAGGATGTAACTCAACTGCAAGACACCAGAGTCAGAGGCTCAGACGTATGTGACCAGAAATAACATCTAGTTATACCAGCACATGGAGCAACAAAGTACTGAGGGAAGAACTGCACTAAGAGACTAAAGACTGGCCACTAACTGAGTAATAGCTAGTCTTTCCTTCACCCTGGATGCATGGCCTTACAAGTCTCCTGCTAGGTGCTTTCTCTAAGGAGGAACTTTATGCCTCCCAACCTACATCATATGTTTCTCATTCATCCAGCCAGCAACTGACTGCACACTGATAAGGGTCAGAAACCCTGAAATAGTCTGTATGTACATGGTTATATTTTCCTTCTAGAGAAGACTGACTTTTGACTTATATTCCCAGTCATTGTTACAAGGCCTGTTAGAAGTCCGAGATTCACTAGCAGAAAAGCTGCCTTCCAATAGGTGGTGTTGTTGTGGCATTGTTCTATTTTCCAATTTGCATACATTTCCCAGAGGAGCATGCATGGCCTTATAAGTCTCCTAACACCTTCTAGGTGCTCTTCCTAGGGAGAACCTATGTCCTTCCCAAACCTTTTACTCCAGAGAAAGTTCTTTGCCCTAGCCCTATATCTGAAGTAAATAGCTTACTACAGCATGCCTTGTTGGCATACTCCACCTGGCACCCAGAGCACATACTCCAGAACCCCCCAAAGCTATGCCCTTGTAACGTGATACCTTTACATTTGGAAGCTCAAGGCTGCAATGCACAAAGCTGGTGATCTGGGGGCAGAAAAGATTTGGGCTAAAACTAAAATGACTCAGTGTAGAAGATTTATTGGCCAAGGTGTGCAGCCATCAAGTCACAATAGAGTTGATGCTGGCCACACAAAGCTATGAAACCTAAAGTAAAATAACATCAAATACTTCACCTTTAACCTTAAAGCCCAATGAGTTATGGGATTTTCTGACTGCTCACTTAAAGGGAATGTACCAGAATCCATAGGATAAGTAATAAATGTCTGATCGGTAGAGATCTCACCGCTGAGATCCCCAGTAATCTCGAGAACTGCACTCCCTGCCGTGATTGAAGAGGCGGTTGTGCATGCATTAATTTTCAATGGAACTGCAGAAGACAGCCGAATTTGGACTCAGATATTTTCGTCAGCCACATTCAAATGAATGGAGCATCAGCTGCACATGTGCGAATGCTGCTCCATGCAATGTGCCATCACTGAGAAAAAGGGGGTCACGGGGTCCCTGTTTTAGGGATTGTGGGGGTGTCAGTGCTGAGATCCCCACCAATCAAACTTTTAGATGATAAAAGTATACACTGTTACAACCCCTTTTAGAATAAGCACCTTTCAAAGCCTCCTTATTTTGCCAAAAGGTCTTAAAGGGAAGTCACATTAATCATACATTGTTATAGAGCAGGAGGAGCTGAGCAGTTTGATATATAGTTTATTTGGGAAAGATTCAGTAAAACTTGTATTTTTCATATTAATTTCTGTTCATTCTAGGATCAGAAGTGCAGTGGGTGGTCTTACTTAGTAACTAGCAACCTTCCATGTAAGACCGCCCACTGGACTCTTAGGCCAAAAATGAGTAAGAATCTAAATAAACATATTACAAGTTAGGCTACCTGTCCATGGGCGAGATTTCATAGTGAGATTGCCAGCGATAAATCGCCGGCGGAGCTCGCATCACACGCTTTCCATACGATAACTATGGAAAGCACAGCCCAACGTCCACGAGCGGAGAACCATAGCAATTCTCCACTCGCGTGATTAAAATCGCGGCATGCTGCGATTCTCCACGGTGAGCCTATCAACTATATAGGCTCATCACGGAATATCGCTAGCGGTATTCCGTTGCGGCCGTGGACAGGGGGCCTTATGCTAAATCTTTTTCCCCAAACTATATATCGATCTGCTCAGCTCCTCCTACTCTATAACAGATCTGACTACATGCTAAACGTGAAGGTTTCACCTAAAAATGAAGGCCCCAAGTCATCAGTCACAGTTGTAGCCAGTCAGAGCAGTAGAAAGGTATCTAAATGGGTCAATTGGCCACAGTCTGTCAGTTTGTTTCTATCATAGGACAGGTCCAGCTTTCCATTTTCTACTCTCATGACAGAAGAGGAAAACGGAAAACGGAACACAAATATTAACATTGCGTAAAATTGTTGCCTCATTGAGACCAATGTAAAAAAGTAAAGGATGACTAAATGTCATTTTTTTTCTGGCCTCAACAAAATGCAATAGAATAAAAATCACTTTATTTGGAAAAATTTGTATTAAAACAAGCACAACACAAGCCCACACCATTAAGCTTCCCAACGCGTTTCTGACTAAGCGTCCTTAATCATGGCCATTAGTCAGAAACGTGTTGGGTGGCTTAATGGTGTGGGCTTCTGTTGTACTTGTTTTAATACAATTTTTTCTGAATAAAGTGATTTTTTTCTACCGGACATCTGGCGCTGGATTTTTCGCAGTCACTGCCACAAGATTATGGAGGCTATAAGCGAGCACAGAGGATCCGTGTTTCACTCAGGTGGGCTGACTGACCTCCTCTTGTTTTTCTATCAGCTCAACGAGATGATGTTATTTTTCAATCATTGAGAAGAAACAATGGGACAGCGTCTTGTGCAAACAGTGGTAATGACAAATCAATAAAATAAATAAACCAGGACTCACCTGGTGTGGACAACAAACCCAAAGAAAGGGCCGTCGCCATACCTGGGGTCCTAGTCTGCAGGAATTACGGCTCTTATGCCCAAAGGCATCCAAGGACGGAGAGCAGCAGGATGGATCCAAAATGGCAAGTTTCGGAAATAAACAGGAAGAAGTCTCAAGTACAAAAAATACCTGTGCTCATAAGACACATATCCAGTACATAGATCGTACTCACAGGACAGGAGCGGCATCCACACCTAGAAACCCCCTCCTTGGAAGTACGGACAGCAGCTTGACCAAGAAGTGGTGGTGATGAAAAATTTATTACGTATGACAAAAAGATAAAAAGTATAGAAAAGAATACTACATGCAGTGTCCTTTTTTATCTTTTTGTCATACGTAATAAATTTTTCATCACCACTGCTTCTTGGTCAAGCGGCAGTTCCTACTTCTATGTACTTGATCTTTCAATCATTTGATCTTGTTCACATTAACATAAAAAAAAATGACAGAAAAGCATGACATAACCCTCATTCCGTGGCCGAGGGACTTCAATGCAAGAAAAACATATGGAACAATGGACATTTTGGGGAGAAAATACTGTACAAGCCCATAGAAAAGAGCGTCCTGGTCCGGATACGTGTTCCATGCAGTCTCGGATGTAGCCTACAGGGGAAGCAGCTGCAGCTCTCACTTATTTATTACATCCATAAAAACCATTAAAAAATGAGGCCACAATTTGGTCCTGAACATCCCTGTGATATATTTGTTTCCCTTCCCTGATTACCGCTACTTACAGCACGACCCCATAGAAGTGCAGTAAATATGAGCCGCGGACTGATCCTCCTCTCACTGCATATTATATACATATATATTTAATAAAATAATGCTTCAGAAAGAATTCAGAAATCTCCCCGACACTCATTAGCAAAGAAAGTTTATTCACACCATCTGCAGACGAATCTCACCCAAATTCTGCGCCATTAATCTGTCTGGAAGATATTTATCTAGGTAGAATGAGCAACTTATTAAATAAAAAGAAGAGTTTAGTAGCTCCCAACTTATGGTGCAGATTCTCTACACTACAGGGCAGTTTACAGGGATTGGAACTGGCTGCAGTTTACATATCTATTGAATATCTTTATTTCCTAAATCAATCTATCTCATATCTGTTTATCTATCTATCTATAAGTCCATTTAGACACGACGATTATTGCTCTAAAGATGTCTTTTGAGCGATAATCATTGTGTGCCTTTAAGTGCAACGTGATGGCTTAAACATTGAGCGATCACTTTGCGCTCTGAGCAGAGGATGCAGAAGACAAGCGGGGCCGCTTGTCTTCTGCATCCAGCTGCTCTCTGTTCGGAGCGCCCGGCTGTTATACAGCTGAGCACTCCGAGCGAGGTATAGAGAGAAAAGTAGGGCCTCTTGTCTTTTGCATCCAGCTGTTCTCTGTTCGGAGCGCCCGGCTGTTATACAGCTGAGCGCTCCGAGCGAGGTATAGAGAAGACAAGCGGGGCCGCTTGTCTTCTGCATCCAGCTGTTCTCTGTTCGGAGCGCCCGGCTGTTATACAGCTGAGCGCTCCAAGCGAGGTATAGAGAAGACAAGCGGGGCTGCTTGTCTTCTGCATCCAGCTGTTCTCTGTTCGGAGCGCCCGGCTGTTATACAGCCAAGCGCTCCGAGCAGAGGATGTAGAACACAACTGGACCGCTGTGTTCTTCATACCCGGGCTGTTTACGGAGCATGCAGCTGGTATACAGCTGTTCACTCCGGGCAGACTATGAAGAACACAGGTGGACTGTATCCCGCTGTGAATTCTGGATAACTGATCGCTGATCTTTCAGCATGTTGAGAGACAATGCTCAGCGATGGCTTAACGAAAACTGTACGATGTCAGTGCAGTTACACACAACGATTATCTCATATCTATCTATTAGCTCATATCTATCTATCTATCTATCTATCTATCTATCTATCTATCTATCAATCTCATATCTATCTGTATATCTATCTATCTATCTATCTATCTATCTATCTCATATCTCTCTATCTGCCCATATCTATCTATCTATCTATCTATCTATCTATCTATCTATCTATCTATCTATCTCATATCTATCTATCTATCTATCAGCTCAGATCTCTCTCTCTCTATCTATCTAATCTCATATCTATCTATCTATCTAATATCTATCTCATATCTATCAGCTCATTTCCATCTATCTATCTGCTCATATCCATCTATCTATCTATCTATCTATCTATCTATCTGCTCATATCTATCTATCTATCTATCTGCTCATATCTATCTGCTCATATCTATCTATCTATCTCATATCTATCCATCTATCTATCTATTAGCTCATATCTATCTATCTATCTCATATCTATCTATCTATCTATCTGCTCATATCTATCTATCTATCTGCTCATATCTATCTGCTCATATCTATCTATCTATCTGCTCATATCTATCTATCTCATATCTATCCATCTATCTATCTATCTATCTATCTATCTATCTATCTATCTATCTATCTATCAGCTCATATCTATCTATCTATCTATCTATCTATCTATCTATCTATCTATCTATCTATCTATCTATCTATCTATCTATCTATCTATCTATCCATCTATCTATCCATCTATCTATCCATCTATCTATCTGCTCATATCTATCTCTCTCTCTATCTAGCTATCTAACTCATATCTATCTATCTATCTGAGCCTAATTATGGGAATAATTACGGTGTACAATGGTCACGACCTGCAGATGCTTTCAGCATTTCTTGTAATATGATTCTGTACGTGTATCTTATATGTTTATCACATACCACTCGCCATCATTAAGTATTCATCGGCCTCCTCTAGTAATTCTCTATAGTAATTATGATCTTCAGGTTGTAATAATATAAACTGTGAATAATACCACTGCAAATGCCATTGAGAGCGGTTGGTGACATCACAAACAATGGGAGCCGAGCTAAAGTGGTTTGTCAATGTCTGGAGAACAATGAGCCTGCATTGCTGCGCGACTCACGCACGGCGATCGTGGTAATTCATTACCGTGCATAATCAAGGAGGGATTGTCTCCTAACTTCTCCTCGACTTGTACGGAGTGTTTAGGAAACACTGGGCGCTCCTTCTTTACTGAAGGCTTTACTTTGGAGAGATGGGATGAGGTCACTTTCACACGGCAGTTTTCTGGTCATTATTGTACACCAGAGCAGAAACCCAAAGAGGAACACAAAGGGAAAGAAGAATGGAGAGATTTCCATGGCTTCTGTCTTTTGGATCCCCTCCTGGTTTTGGTTTACAAATACTGAGCAGAATAGACAAGTATGAATGAACGACACAAACAGCAACACTCGGCCTTAGGGTCAGTCATAAAAGGTACTGGTCACATGATGCAGGACGGTGATACAATGTAGCAAAGTTGTGAATACAAATACTATCACTTCACATCCAACTCCCACCACTGAGTCCTAAACCCAAAAGTTATAATGAAATCTCCTGATTTTGACTTAAAATGGAATGTTTCAGACCTCCTTTGCACACATTCTTTGAACATTTTCTTAATGATGTTTAGTGTTTTTAATGGTGTTTTTTAATTTGTAGCATTAAGGGTAGTTTTTCATGGGCGATCGCTATTTTGCCGTGAGACACAGGAGTCCTCTTCTGCAAATCGATGGAGGTCTCAATGGTGAGACTCCCACTGATCAGCAAGTTATCCCCTATCCTGTGGATATGGAATAACTTGCAGTCTTGGCAAATCCTCTTTAAGGCTAGTGGCATGATGGTGTATGATTGGGCCATGCATTGTCCATATACTTCCACGGACAGCACATAGCCCCTTCACAGCCTACAAGTCAATACACATTAACTTTTTTTTTTTTTTTTAACTCATAGCATATCCTATTCCTGTTTACATGCAAGAAATAGGACAAGCAATGCCTGTGAATGTGCAATGCCCGTGTATATCAGACAGCATATGGACGGATGTCCATGTGCTGCTCGATGCGAGTCGCACCTGAATCCCTCGGGCGCAGTTCGCAATTACAGTCATGTGCCACTAGCCTTAAAACGAGCATTTCTTAAAGCTGATAAGTAGAGAACCTCATGGGAAAAACTTGAGAAAATATGCCCTACCAAGATTATGCTGCCTTTTTAGAAAAATGCCACAACTGGCGTAGATTCCTGCCTGGCGCTGCCAGATGGGACAAATACAATAAGAGGCTTATGTATGAAACATTGGTGTGAGTAACCATGCTACTTGAAATATAGTACATACTGCACTATGGACTTTAAGAGCGGCTTCAGATGAGCATATGCGCAAATATGCTTGTCTCAGTGCAGTGAATGGGGTTTGATCAGGTAGACGTCCGTGCGTATTAGTGCATAGTCCTGTACTTTTTGCACATGGAGGGCCAGTTCACACGCGTGCAACACATGCTTTTCGTGATTTAAAAGGCCATTTAGCCAGATGTGTTCTCTTTCGCCTTCCATGGGGTTCTTGGTGCACAAATACAAAGGAAAACAAAGCAGGACCTATTTGTGTGCACGCACGTTTAGCAAAACACAATCATGAGAACAAACCTATTAACATCAATGGGTTCTGTTCACTGCACAAATATGGTCGTCTGAAGAAGTCCTAAGGCTATATCTACATCGGGCAGATTTGCCGCAGTTTTTCTGTGTGGACCCGCTGCAAGGAGAATCCACAGCATTTATAGTAGCAGAAAAGTGGATGAGATTTTCAAAATCTCATGCAAATACAGTGGAAAAAATCCACACAAAACCCAGCAGATTCCACCCCTTTAAAATCCGCACCAAATCAGACAGTTTTAGATGCTGATTTTATGCTACAGATTTGCAGCAGAATAGATAGATACAGAGATATGACATAGATATAAGATAGGAGACAATTAGATAGATAGATAGATAGATAGATAGATAGATAGATAGAT